>NC_134137.1:0-5000 GCF_033958435.1 Carettochelys insculpta | reverse complement strand
AGGGTTAGGGTTAGGGTTAGGGTTAGGGTTAGGGTTAGGGTTAGGGTTAGGGTTAGGGTTAGGGTTAGGGTTAGGGTTAGGGTTGGGTTAGGGTTAGGGTTAGGGTTAGGGTTAGGGTTAGGGTTAGGGTTAGGGTTAGGGTTAGGGGTTAGGGTTAGGGTTAGGGTTAGGGTTAGGGTTAGGGTTAGGGTTAGGGTTAGGGTTAGGGTTAGGGTTAGGGTTAGGGTTAGGGTTAGGGTTAGGGTTGGGTTAGGGTTAGGGTTAGGGTTAGGGTTAGGGTTAGGGTTAGGGTTAGGGTTAGGGTTAGGGGTTAGGGTTAGGGTTAGGGTTAGGGTTAGGGTTAGGGTTAGGGGTTAGGGTTAGGGTTAGGGTTAGGGTTAGGGTTAGGGTTAGGGTTAGGGTTAGGGTAGGGTTAGGGTTAGGGTTAGGGTTAGGGTTAGGGTTAGGGTTAGGGTTAGGGTTAGGGTTAGGGTTAGGGTTAGGGTTAGGGTTAGGGTTAGGGTTAGGGTTAGGGTTAGGGTTAGGGTTAGGGTTAGGGTTAGGGTTAGGGTTGGGTTAGGGTTAGGGTTAGGGTTAGGGTTAGGTTAGGGTTAGGGTTAGGGTTAGGGTTAGGGTTAGGGTTAGGGTTAGGGTTAGGGTTAGGGTTAGGGTTAGGGTTAGGGTTAGGGTTAGGGTTAGGGTTAGGGTTAGGGTTAGGGTTAGGGTTAGGGTTAGGGTTAGGGTTAGGGTTAGGGTTAGGGTTAGGGTTAGGGTTAGGGTTAGGGTTAGGGTTAGGGTTAGGGTTAGGGTTAGGGTTAGGGTTAGGGTTAGGTTAGGGTTAGGGTTAGGGTTAGGGTTAGGGTTAGGGTTTAGGGTTAGGGTTAGGGTTAGGGTTAGGGGTTAGGGTTAGGGTTAGGGTTAGGGTTAGGGTTAGGGTTAGGGTTAGGGTAGGTTAGGGTTAGGGTTAGGGTTAGGGTTAGGGTTAGGGTTAGGTTAGGGTTAGGGTTAGGGTTAGGGTTAGGGTTAGGGTTAGGGTTAGGGTTAGGGTTAGGGTTAGGGTTAGGGTTAGGGTTAGGGTTAGGGTTAGGGTTAGGGTTAGGTTAGGGTTAGGGTTAGGGTTAGGGTTAGGGTTAGGGTTAGGGTTAGGGTTAGGGTTAGGGTTAGGGTTAGGGTTAGGGTTAGGGTTAGGGTTAGGGTTAGGGTTAGGGTTAGGGTTAGGGTTAGGGTTAGGGTTAGGGTTAGGGTTAGGGTTAGGGTTAGGGTTAGGGTTAGGGTTAGGTTAGGGTTAGGGTTAGGGTTAGGGTTAGGGTTAGGGTTAGGGTAGGGTTAGGGTTAGGGTTAGGGTTAGGGTTAGGGTTAGGGTTAGGGTTAGGGTTAGGGTTAGGGTTAGGGTTAGGGTTAGGGTTAGGGTTAGGGTTAGGGTTAGGGTTAGGGTTAGGGTTAGGGTTAGGGTTAGGGTTAGGGTTAGGGTTAGGGTTAGGGTTAGGGTTAGGTTGGGTTAGGGTTAGGGGTTAGGGTTAGGGTTAGGGTTAGGGTTAGGGTTAGGGTTAGGGTTAGGGTTAGGGTTAGGGTTAGGGTTAGGGTTAGGGTTAGGGTTAGGGTTAGGGTTAGGGTTAGGGTTAGGGTTAGGGTTAGGGTTAGGGTTAGGGTTAGGGTTAGGGTTAGGGTTAGGGTTAGGGTTAGGGTTAGGGTTAGGGTTAGGGTTAGGGTTAGGGTTAGGGTTAGGGTTAGGGTTAGGGTTAGGGTTAGGGTTAGGGTTAGGGTTAGGTTAGGGTTAGGGTTAGGGTTAGGGTTAGGGTTAGGGTTAGGGTTAGGGTTAGGGTTAGGGTTAGGGTTAGGGTTAGGGTTAGGGTTAGGGTTAGGGTTAGGGTTAGGGTTAGGGTTAGGGTTAGGGTTAGGGTTAGGGTTAGGGTTAGGGTTAGGGTTAGGGTTAGGGTTAGGGTTAGGGTTAGGGTTAGGGTTAGGGTTAGGGTTAGGGTTAGGGTTAGGGTTAGGGTTAGGGTTAGGGTTAGGGTTAGGGTTAGGGTTAGGGTTAGGGTTAGGGTTAGGGTTAGGGTTAGGGTTAGGGTTAGGGTTAGGGTTAGGGTTAGGGTTAGGGTTAGGGTTAGGGTTAGGGTTAGGGTTAGGGTTAGGGTTAGGGTTAGGGTTAGGGTTAGGGTTAGGGTTAGGGTTAGGGTTAGGGTTAGGGTTAGGGTTAGGGTTAGGGTTAGGGTTAGGGTTAGGGTTAGGGTTAGGGTTAGGGTTAGGGTTAGGGTTAGGGTTAGGGTTAGGGTTAGGGTTAGGGTTAGGGTTAGGGTTAGGGTTAGGGTTAGGGTTAGGGTTAGGGTTAGGGTTAGGGTTAGGGTTAGGGTTAGGGTTAGGGTTAGGGTTAGGGTTAGGGTTAGGGTTAGGGTTAGGGTTAGGGTTAGGGTTAGGGTTAGGGTTAGGGTTAGGGTTAGGGTTAGGGTTAGGGTTAGGGTTAGGGTTAGGGTTAGGGTTAGGGTTAGGGTTAGGGTTAGGGTTAGGGTTAGGGTTAGGGTTAGGGTTAGGGTTAGGGTTAGGGTTAGGGTTAGGGTTAGGGTTAGGGTTAGGGTTAGGGTTAGGGTTAGGGTTAGGGTTAGGGTTAGGGTTAGGGTTAGGGTTAGGGTTAGGGTTAGGGTTAGGGTTAGGGTTAGGGTTAGGGTTAGGGTTAGGGTTAGGGTTAGGGTTAGGGTTAGGGTTAGGGTTAGGGTTAGGGTTAGGGTTAGGGTTAGGGTTAGGGTTAGGGTTAGGGTTAGGGTTAGGGTTAGGGTTAGGGTTAGGGTTAGGGTTAGGGTTAGGGTTAGGGTTAGGGTTAGGGTTAGGGTTAGGGTTAGGGTTAGGGTTAGGGTTAGGGTTAGGGTTAGGGTTAGGGTTAGGGTTAGGGTTAGGGTTAGGGTTAGGGTTAGGGTTAGGGTTAGGGTTAGGGTTAGGGTTAGGGTTAGGGTTAGGGTTAGGGTTAGGGTTAGGGTTAGGGTTAGGGTTAGGGTTAGGGTTAGGGTTAGGGTTAGGGTTAGGGTTAGGGTTAGGGTTAGGGTTAGGGTTAGGGTTAGGGTTAGGGTTAGGGTTAGGGTTAGGGTTAGGGTTAGGGTTAGGGTTAGGGTTAGGGTTAGGGTTAGGGTTAGGGTTAGGGTTAGGGTTAGGGTTAGGGTTAGGGTTAGGGTTAGGGTTAGGGTTAGGGTTAGGGTTAGGGTTAGGGTTAGGGTTAGGGTTAGGGTTAGGGTTAGGGTTAGGGTTAGGGTTAGGGTTAGGGTTAGGGTTAGGGTTAGGGTTAGGGTTAGGGTTAGGGTTAGGGTTAGGGTTAGGGTTAGGGTTAGGGTTAGGGTTAGGGTTAGGGTTAGGGTTAGGGTTAGGGTTAGGGTTAGGGTTAGGGTTAGGGTTAGGGTTAGGGTTAGGGTTAGGGTTAGGGTTAGGGTTAGGGTTAGGGTTAGGGTTAGGGTTAGGGTTAGGGTTAGGGTTAGGGTTAGGGTTAGGGTTAGGGTTAGGGTTAGGGTTAGGGTTAGGGTTAGGGTTAGGGTTAGGGTTAGGGTTAGGGTTAGGGTTAGGGTTAGGGTTAGGGTTAGGGTTAGGGTTAGGGTTAGGGTTAGGGTTAGGGTTAGGGTTAGGGTTAGGGTTAGGGTTAGGGTTAGGGTTAGGGTTAGGGTTAGGGTTAGGGTTAGGGTTAGGGTTAGGGTTAGGGTTAGGGTTAGGGTTAGGGTTAGGGTTAGGGTTAGGGTTAGGGTTAGGGTTAGGGTTAGGGTTAGGGTTAGGGTTAGGGTTAGGGTTAGGGTTAGGGTTAGGGTTAGGGTTAGGGTTAGGGTTAGGGTTAGGGTTAGGGTTAGGGTTAGGGTTAGGGTTAGGGTTAGGGTTAGGGTTAGGGTTAGGGTTAGGGTTAGGGTTAGGGTTAGGGTTAGGGTTAGGGTTAGGGTTAGGGTTAGGGTTAGGGTTAGGGTTAGGGTTAGGGTTAGGGTTAGGGTTAGGGTTAGGGTTAGGGTTAGGGTTAGGGTTAGGGTTAGGGTTAGGGTTAGGGTTAGGGTTAGGGTTAGGGTTAGGGTTAGGGTTAGGGTTAGGGTTAGGGTTAGGGTTAGGGTTAGGGTTAGGGTTAGGGTTAGGGTTAGGGTTAGGGTTAGGGTTAGGGTTAGGGTTAGGGTTAGGGTTAGGGTTAGGGTTAGGGTTAGGGTTAGGGTTAGGGTTAGGGTTAGGGTTAGGGTTAGGGTTAGGGTTAGGGTTAGGGTTAGGGTTAGGGTTAGGGTTAGGGTTAGGGTTAGGGTTAGGGTTAGGGTTAGGGTTAGGGTTAGGGTTAGGGTTAGGGTTAGGGTTAGGGTTAGGGTTAGGGTTAGGGTTAGGGTTAGGGTTAGGGTTAGGGTTAGGGTTAGGGTTAGGGTTAGGGTTAGGGTTAGGGTTAGGGTTAGGGTTAGGGTTAGGGTTAGGGTTAGGGTTAGGGTTAGGGTTAGGGTTAGGGTTAGGGTTAGGGTTAGGGTTAGGGTTAGGGTTAGGGTTAGGGTTAGGGTTAGGGTTAGGGTTAGGGTTAGGGTTAGGGTTAGGGTTAGGGTTAGGGTTAGGGTTAGGGTTAGGGTTAGGGTTAGGGTTAGGGTTAGGGTTAGGGTTAGGGTTAGGGTTAGGGTTAGGGTTAGGGTTAGGGTTAGGGTTAGGGTTAGGGTTAGGGTTAGGGTTAGGGTTAGGGTTAGGGTTAGGGTTAGGGTTAGGGTTAGGGTTAGGGTTAGGGTTAGGGTTAGGGTTAGGGTTAGGGTTAGGGTTAGGGTTAGGGTTAGGGTTAGGGTTAGGGTTAGGGTTAGGGTTAGGGTTAGGGTTAGGGTTAGGGTTAGGGTTAGGGTTAGGGTTAGGGTTAGGGTTAGGGTTAGGGTTAGGGTTAGGGTTAGGGTTAGGGTTAGGGTTAGGGGTTAGGGTTTGGGTTAGGGTTAGGGTTAGGGTTAGGGTTAGGGTTAGGGTTAGGGTTAGGGTTAGGGTTAGGGTTAGGGTTAGGGTTAGGGTTAGGGTTAGGGTTAGGGTTAGGGTTAGGGTTAGGGTTAGGGTTAGGGTAGGTT